>NW_024065924.1:307294-340496 GCF_011947395.1 Colletotrichum karsti
TCGTGCTTCCGAAAATGCTGGAACCGGCGAGCGTAATGGGGAATTTGCCGTTGTACCCCCCCCCCCCCCCCCGTAGTGATCGTCGGTATCTTCGTCGGCATCTTATTTGATCCCTGTGGAGGGTCTTACGCTTATTCGATGATGCAATTTTCTCGAGAAGAAAATGAGAATAATGACTATTATAGAAGAGCCTTTGCCAGGCAGTGCAATGAGCCACCGTCGATTACGATCTCAGTCGAGGCTGGCACCCCGCTGTTGCGCAAAAAATATCTAAGGTAGGTAGGTACCTTACGTGGAGGGATGTGGACCCCTGGAGAATGGAAAACATATCCCACGGTACCTAGTTGTGTTGATTGATGTATGCGAGAATGGAACGAAGAAGATTGAAAAAAAAAAAGGGATTCTAAGAATTGGGGTAAATCTCACCAAGTAATCAAGAGACAACAAACAGAAATGGCAGCCACAGCTTGGAATTCTCCGATTTGCAAGTACATAGACCGCGGCTGGTGTGATACTTGGATTCTGTTCTATGATATCGAGACATTTGGCCAATTGGGAGATAATGTACCCTGACCAACTTGAGCCAAAGCAAATAAGTAGAAAAACATTCAACCAAGTGAACGGCTCTCCTAACAGAAGCTTCAGAGTGAGCGAGAAGGTGTCGTGGTGTTATATTACAGACGCAAGACCATCACCACTAACGAGCGCGCCTGATCTCCGTGTGCCCCGGCTGCACGTCCTCTCCTATCAATCACCAACCCATCAAGACATTTAAACCCATCAACCTCCCTCTTCAATCCTACCAGCCCCCCAAGAGCAAGAATCCCGTCACACGCACCCCTCCGCCAAAAAACTTCGGTCCCGAGAGTGGAGACCCACCACCTCGGGCACGGGACCCTCGGGAATCCCATCCCCGAAGCCCCATCTCCGTGCGCCCCGAAATGCCCGAGTTTTGACAGATCAGAAAAAAACAACAATCATCACCGCCGCCCTGGTCCTTTTACGAGCAGATGCCTAAGATATGACAATGGATCACTCCGCATTCGCGCGGAGAGATCCTTCTGATTCGATACCAATAAAGGAAAACGAGAAAAAGAGAGATGTACGGGTTTCACATACGGGGACACCCGAGAACTGCGTCATTGGGGCCCCTTGGACGTTACATCCGCCATATGGTCGGAGTCCGCCCCTAAGAACCCCTCTTACCTACTCTTACCCCCGAAGCCATGGAGACTTTCGGAGACTTTGAGATCGAGACCGGGCTGGATCGCCATTTCTCACGGGGTTGATGCAGAAAGCAAGGAGGGGGACACGTCGCCGTTATCAGATCGGAGACACGTCGCTCCGCCATCAGCCCATCACCCTGGCGCGTGGTACTTTTGCATTTCCGCGTCAGCAGCAGCAGCAGGATGGAGATGCATATGCCGGCGTCGTAATAACCTCCAGGCAATAACCTCCAGGCAAACGCGCAGCACGCGCGTGTGTGTGTGTGCCTTGCGAAGAGAGTCGACCGATCCCCATTGGTCCCATCGATTTTCATCCCATGTACCGGAGCAATGACAGGGCAGGCTTCGTAGGAATCCCGCCCGATCTTTTCATTGAATCCCGTCTATTTACCATTAGGTGGCTGACTTTTCTTTTTCGTTGTCTCATGACCGTATCGTTACAGGTGTGGGAGAGTTGTCAATGTACAACGAGAAGATACCGCGGGAAATCCAACCCCTCAGAAGCCGTTAAACACCAGCACCACCCCTCTCTAAGTACCGTGGGCGGAAAGACGTCCCCCGTCTTCGCCTTGCTCCTATTTTTCCAAAACCTGCCTCGCCGCCTGTGATGAACTTCGTGCTGTTACCATCTACCCGTTGGCGGCTGGCCAAAGTTCCCAAAGGTCCCGAACATGTTGGCCGCGGCTTGCTGGTTCACGTTGCCATTCGGGACGCCCAGGTCCGCCCACATGTCCAGGTCATAGAAGTTCGTGGTATCGAGGAAGTTTCCAAGGAACTGGTCCATGGGCTGATCCTGCCGCGGCGGCATCTCCATCTTCATGGGCTGCGCGGGGGATGGTCCGGCCGACGACACCTCCGAGCTCGACTGGGGCACGATGTCCTGCAGCCGGGGGACGGCGAGCGGCGTCTCGTAGGGCATGCCGGTCTGCGCCAGGGCCCGCTCGCGCGCCCGCCACGCCTTGAGCATGTAGACGCCCAGCTGCGCGTTCTCCTTCTTGGTCATGTCCCAGAGCTCCTCGTGGAACCTGTATACCCGGTCGATGACCTTCCACGCGCGGTCGGCGAGCCTGCCGGTCGGTCGCTTGTAGAGCTGACCGGCCATGACGATGAAGACGTCGATCTGGAAGTGCAGCTTGAAGAACCACACGAAGCCCGTGTTCTCCATGAATTCGTACAGCTCGACGTTGTGCTCGTGGTGCATGAGGGATATCCTGAACATGTTGTCCTGCACGTTGAAGATCTCGGTGCCCCATTCGGGCAGTTCGCGCATCGGGATCATCATGGCGCGCATCTTGTCGGTGACCATGGACCTGATCTTCGTGGCGACGATGTGGATGTTGCCCGCCAAGGGATCGCAGTATTGCTTCTCGAGGGCGATGAGCCTCGCATCGAGGTTGTCGACCAGAACGCGGTACTTGGCCAACGTCGCCTGGTTCGCGAGCTGCGATTCCAGCGACTCGTTCTCCATGGCGCCCAGCACGACGGCCTCGAAATCGGGGATTCGGTTTTCGACGATGAATCGGCCGACTTCGTACAGGAGCAAGCAGAATGCCATCTCGGTGGGCCCGTCTCGGGGTTGGACGGGTTCCGTGGACCCGGGGTACAGATCGGCGTCGTTTACGTTTTGCGGCGTTTTCGTATCCCAATTCCACGGTAGTAGCGTGTCGCAGAACCCAGAAACCATCGCGTACTTCGTGTCGAGCATGATAATCTGCCACCAGAGTCGTCGCCTCATCTCGGTCTCGTACGGAACCAGGTTGAGAGAGTCTCCATCACGATGCAGGCCCATCTTTTGCGCAATCCGTATCAAGATGCCGCTGAGCACCCAAGCCGCGTGACGGTTGTATCGGCCCTGAAGGGAGATCTGGAGACGGTCAGCGAATGTGACTTGGCGAAAAGCTTTCCAACACAGCACAAACCAGGTAAAGAATCAGAGACTGCAGCGTCATCATGTCGTGGTTCTTGAGGAAGTTAACCTTGGTCAGCGCTGCCTTCACACCAGCGGTAAACTTCTTCAGCGCGTCCTCCTTTGAAGAGTCCAACATTTGCCTAGCTTCGGCTTCGGTCATGGTAAGTGTTGCGACGAGGTAGATGGAGAAGAGCAATGTCTGCGCGTTGTTCGCGACATTAGAATGGTTCGCGGCGGCTTCGACTACGAGCGGCTGCAGAGTTGGCACGTGAATGAGCTTGGTGATGGGGTTCACCCGCTCCAAAAACACCTGCCATAGTCTGAAGATCTGGACGGGGGACGGAGTGACGTCTTCGAGATCGATGGCAGCTATGTCGTTGAGCAAAAGATCCACATTGTCGTCGGGAGTAACGGCATCGGAACCTAGTACACTTTGCTCCTCCTCCTCGGCCTCGATGATTTGTCGCATAGCCGTCAACTACAGGTCGTTAGACAGGGGTCCAATTGGAGGAGATGCACAAACGCATCCGCGCAAACTACACACCTGGTCGTGAACAGTTGCCCACAGGTAGCTGTCCATAAATCGAACGCTACCATCCTCGACTATTACTTTACCAGCGGGTTTCCATGATGTTGTCGCGGGTGAGCCAACTTCTTCCACAACCGATGCTGTGCCTGAAGGTAGTGGCAGCTGGGGTATACTCGGGGATGGGCCTGTCGACGAGGGAGTCGGTTGTGCTTGTGATGGAGGGGAAAATATCGTCGAGTTAGTGGGTGGGCCCGCGGGTGGTGTTGTTGGAGAGGCAGCATATTGCTTCAACAGAGCTTCACACCTCGCCAACCTCTCTTGCAAGTCCTGGTTGGGCCTCCTCCTCTTCCGTGCAGGAGCTGGTGTGGATGGTGTGCACGAGACATTGGCCTGTACGAGTCAGCAGCTAGAAATGGGGATAGCCTCATGTCAACGTCGGCGCACCTTGATGCAGTTGGAGCATGGGGTGTTGCGGTCGCATTTGATCTTGCGATGTTGGCAGAGAACACAAGCCAGAACCCTCGGGGTCTTGTGCTGGCTCGATGTGGTGCTCATCATGGTAGGGCTGAGGCTGAGGAGCCTCTATGGAGACGGGTACGCGATAGTTGCCACAGGAAGATTTTGAAACAGGATGAACTCGTCCATGAATTGGGGTATCAAACCCGCAGAGTCGGAACGCGTGGGCGCGCAGCCCTTATGACCGCTCGGTTTGAACGATGAGAAAAGTAGTTGGCAGGGATTCCAGCCTAACAGAGCCGAAGGGGAGAAAAGGTGTGGCGACCGTCAGACCTGAGACCCGAGCAGTAATAAATGAAGACTCGACTTGTCTTGACGCGACCCTAGTGGGAATAAAGAGGCCCTCACCCCCTTTGGCGAAGTTCGCAAGTCGCGCACGCACTTTAGCGCAGTGCGAAAGAGAGTTTTGGGCTTAGAAATGGGGACAAATTGAGATCCCGGGTTGCGTTTGGTTCTATGAGGCGTCGATGACCAACCAAGGCGGGGATTAGCGCAAGAGAACGTCTTTGAATCGTTATGCTTCCCCGGCTGAGCGGTGCAGCGGATGAAGGTGGTGGGAGAGAGGTGTGAGTGGGAGTTGGCGGAAGCAATACGGTAGGTCGAGCGAGGGTTGATCGTGGGTTGGTCCGGGAAGAGCGGACGGGAGGCCTGGCTAGTTAACCAGGGTTGAGGTTGAAGGAGGTTGAGAGCCAGGGCCTTGTGTTTGGAGACGCGCGTGCGGTAGTGATGCGAGTAGATGGATGCCTGGGGAACTGGTGATTGATACGGATATGAATCCTGAAGCCTGGGCTGCGGTACCGAGCTGTAAGGACCGTATTTGGCGGGATACGTATGGACGGGATCGGGTGGGATGTACAGGAGTGGTATGTAAGGAGAAGATGTGCTGAGCGATGTATGTGGTTGTGGTGGTTGTGGGAGGATGAGGTGGGAGAATGTAGTGGCGGAGAAAGTGGGAAAGGCAAAACGCAGAGACCAGGGCTAGAAAGGCCAGACAGACGAGCAGCTGGCAGAGAGAGACACACTGCTGCTATGTATCCGTATGCTGACTGTGACGAAGGGACTTTGTGTTGGACAGATCACTGTCTCTAACTGCTGCAGTGCTGATGAGGCGTCGGCGGCGGCGGAGGCGGAAGCGGACTGGGAGAAGGACGAAGAAGAGTCAATCGAATGCGGGCGGGCGCAGGCGCAGGCGCGGGTCACAGTTTGCTGTCTTGTCGGTCTGACTCTGACTCGTCGGGATTCCAGGAATTCCGATGCAGCACTACCCAGCCAAGAGGAGAAAAGCGGCCACCAGAACGTGTCGTGTGCGTCTCACTGGGCTGCTCCGGGTTGCGCCTACTGTAGCTGATCTCTGGGGCCCAATATATGTCCAGACTCCAGTGTTCCCAGTGCTTCTTGTGTGTCTGTTTATTTGTAGGAGTGGGTTGGATGAGCTTGGTTACTGTACCCCTCCAAGGCTGCGGCTGGTGGATGGCTGGTCCGAGAGATTCCGTCGTAATTCAAACAGGGACGACGTTGGTATGTTGTAACTCTGTACCGTTGCAGTTGGAGTAGTACAGAACGTCGCGATTATTAATAGGCAGCAGCAAGCAAGCAAGTAAGAAAACAGGCAGTTGACAGAAAGCTAGAATCGGAGGTGGGATAGAGAAGAGATAGACCAAAGGTCGATCAGTTCAATGAGGGGTGAGGTCGCCGGAGGGAACGGACGAAACGGACGTTGGGCGGACGAATGACGACAATATGCTGGTCGACTAACTGGTGGGTGTGCATGTGCGCGCGGTCTAGGTCCTCCTCGTCCTTCTCTGCGGCGGGATGGAAGGTTACAGAACCCTGGACCTGGGACGGAGTTTGGTGGACTATGTGCTACTCTTGTCGAGTGTGTGAACCTGAAAGATGGCGACCTCGATCAAAGTCCGCCGAGGCTCGGAAGTGTTGGCCGCTTATCTTTTATAGTGTAACCATATGCGAGCGGCAGAAGGGGTGATGGGTGGATGGTCGAGAAGAGAGAACAGGACGAGAAGTATTCGTACTCCGTACGATCAACCTCAAGGGTTCGGCGCGATGTGAGGTCAGCGGAAGACAGGGTATCCGTACGGCGGCGGCGGCGGCAGCGGCAGCGGCAACGGCAGCAACCATGCAGGGCAAGGCAAGGCAAGGCAATGTAGGGATGTTCGGCGCAGACCTGACGGACAGGGAGGCGGTAGGGTGCGAGTGTGCAACTGTAACTAACGGGAATGGGCGGTACCGAAGGAGTTCGGGATAAAAAGAGTGGAAGAGAAGATGAGGTGGGAGGGAACGAGATGCGGGTTGATGGTGGGCAGGGACGGCGGGCGGACGGCGGGGTGACAGATGAGAGTTCCTGACAGAATTCTGATTTTCTCACGTCAACCAAACGTCCTTGCGCAAGCGGGCAGCCAGGATCAAGCAGGGGGATAAGCACGAGGGAGATGATATTGTAGCGCATGGAGAGAGAGGCCTGAGCAGAAGAGGAAGTCTTGGTAGGTATGAGCCACAATGAGCCAGCTGGAAAGCAAATGAGATGCGGCAAGGAGTCAGAAACAGATGCGATTCCTGAATTCCTGACTGATAACGCGCGCGGCCAGCACATCCATCCCTCAAATCAGCAGGTGAGAGATGATACCCGCGCGTGCAACTGGACATGGGCAGCAATTAGTGTAGTGTAGGTAGCATTGGCGGGCACGAGGGGAAGGGGGAAAGTTGGAGGGGGAAGCTAACATCTAGGTCATCATCGCAAGGTATCCGTACAATTCAAAGTACCTAAGATAGCGCAGGGCACTCTGAGGCACTGCCATCTGTGCGCAAGACCATCTCAATGTGGGCTAAAGTCCCCGGCGTCAGGGCATATGATATGTGCTTTATTAGACCTGCCGACATTGCGTCAGGCATTGGACTATGCCAACATGCTCCAATGCACTCTGCCACAAGCAGAAATCAGCGCGTATCCGTTCGGTACGAATACCTGCGATGCAAGAGTTCCCGAAGCCAAATCAAGACACGTGTAAATAGACACAGGGTGCCTTACCTCATGCTGGAGGCCAAGGTACATACCGACAACATCGGCGCATAACAGGGCCGACCCTGACCCCCGCCAAGAGTGCCGAAGTGCGAGTTGTGCTAAGTTTTACGGCGCCTGCAGCTTGTGCAAAGCCTAGTTACATGCGGCTTATAGACTTGTGCACGGCTAGGCCGTCCCGATCACAGATTGTGCGAATTGTACAAACCTTATGACATTCCACACTCCACCGTGACCTCCACCTCCGCGGAGAGCACGGCCACGGATTGAATGGAAGTGTTTTGCACAAGTGGGACATCCGGAATCCACTCTCTGCTCTCCACTCTCCATAAAACGGAAGACGTGGACCCTCCCGGCCGGCAGATGTGCGGTCTGATGACTCATCTCGACTCAACTTGTGCAGAGCTCCGCTGGCCTGCCTTATTGCTCCGCCCTACCGGCGGTAAATATCTGTCCGTCCTTACCTCCGTGTCCCGGTGGCCGGCCTCAGCTGCACCGTCTTCCGTCGTATTCGGGTCGGGTATTTTCTTGGTTCTGCCCACCCCCGCCGATACAGATTGCATTTATTGCGTCACAGCAGCATCTCAGTCTTCGGGCCGTCACTACCTACTGCTAAGAGTGAACTCATCGCATGCATAATACTTGATCAGTAATACAGCTGGTATTTAGTACAGAGAAAGCCGTGTTTAACAATTGATCAGTTGCATGTTTGTACACTGGCCAATCAGAGCTGATGACTGCCCATAAATATGGACCACGCTGTTTGCAAGATCGATTCGACCAATCAGCACGTCTCCAATGCTGATTGCCCAAAGAAGCCAATCAGTTTTTTGGGGAACCCCACGTCAGAACAATTGGTTCCCCACACGTTCCAAAATTTCGGCCGATGAAGCACAGTCACAGAACACCACTGGCCGACATCGCGACCGACGTCGAAAAAAAAAGTCCTGCAACGTTAATCGCCTCAACCACGACCGCCACTTGATCCCGAGTTGCAGGCAGCCGGAAGAAGGGATCGCATAACGACAAGAACTGTTCAATTGGCCATTGGGCTCACAAAATCCGCCCAGCATGCTTCCACTCGTGCGTTTTCTCCGTCTCCGAAGTCGCTGCGACTCATAGCTAACGACCCCTCGCGCAGAGACGAGCCGTGGCTCTCCACGCCACGAGGAGCTGCCGCCAGCTCGCCCTCCGACACGTCGCCTCCTCACGATTGATCCGCCCGAGTTTCTACACGACGACGACCCGACTCCGACAGAATGCCTTCCACTCCCAGCTCGAGAGCGCCGGCGCGGCCGACTTCCTCTCCCAACCCGGCCCCAAGGTCGTCGAGAACCCCCAGACTATTACCGAGAAGATCGTCCAGAGACATTCTGTTGGCCTTGCGCCCGGCAAGAAGGTTCGCGCCGGCGACTACGTTACTCTCCGACCTCACAAGTACGTCCGCTACACCATCCCGCACCTATGGAAACTCGCGATACGGTTACCTATTTTCGGGGAGGAATACCGCTGGTCAGGGCTTAGCTGACCGACAAAAGGATGATGTCCCACGACAATACCTGGCCCATCGCAATGAAGTTCATGTGTAAGTGGACATCGAGTTTTGGTTGGCCTCCCGCTAACTGGTGGGGTTTCAGCAATTGGAGCAACCGAAATCGCAGACAAGTCACAACTGGTCTTCACGATTGATCACGATGTCAGCAATTCTCTTCGTCAAGTGCATCCGCTATTTATACTGACACGCAAGAGGTTCAAAATGAGTCCGAGTCAAATGTCAAGAAGTACAAGCAGATCGGCGAATTCGCCCGCAAGCACGGTATCACCTTCTTCCCCGAGAAGACAGGAATTGGACATCAGCACATGATCGAGAACGGATTCGCATGGCCTGGATCCGTAGCCGTAGCTTCGGACAGTCATTCCAACATGTATGGAGGTGTTGGTGCTCTTGTAAGTCCCCAAAGGTAGAGCCCATGAGAATGATGCTGACTCTCTGCTTCAGGGGTAAGTCTCTGCTGGCCAAGCTTCTGCCAGTGATGCTAACTTCTTTTTGGCACTGCCGTCGTACGAACCGATGGTGCTGCCATCTGGGCGACGGGAAAGACATGGTGGCGTAGGTTACCCTGACATTCGCGTCCTCTGTGGCAACTGGATGCGATTTCGAAGACTGCGATGCTAACAGAAGCAGAGGTACCGCCGGTGTGTAAGCTGACACTGAAGGGAGTTCTACCCCCGGGTGTCACTGGAAAAGATGTCATCGTCGCTCTGTGCGGCTTATTCAACAAGGACGAGGTTCTCAACCACTGCGTCGAGTTCCACGGCTCAGAGGAAACCATGCGCTCGCTTTCCATCGACGACAGACTCACAATAGCCAACATGACGACCGAACACGGCGCCGCTAGTGGAATCTTCCCCATGGACTCTGTCCTCAAGGCATGGATGACCGCAAAGGCCACCACCAATGCGATGCTCAACCCGGAACAAGCGGCAAAGAGCAACTTCACCCACGAGCGGATCGAAGAGCTCTTCGCGAACCCCATCACTGCCGACACCGGCGCCGTTTACGCCAAGGAGCTCTACCTTGACCTGTCCACTCTTGGCATCTGGGTTTCGGGTCCCAACTCAGTCAAGATCGCTTCGCCTTTGGAACAGCTCGAGAAGGACGACATTCCGGTGAACAAGGCTTACTTGGTTTCCTGCACCAACTCGCGCGCTTCAGATATCGCCTCTGCGGCGCGCGTTTTCCGTGAGGCTGCGGAAAAGGGACTGCCCGCCAAGATTGCTCCCGGTGTCAAGTTCTACATTGCCGCTGCGTCTATCAACGAACAACGCGCCGCGGAAGAGACTGGAGACTGGCAGGTTCTGAAGGAAGCAGGCGCAATAGAGCTTCCCTCAGGTTGCGGTAAGATATCTTCACGAAAGGAAATACGACGAAAGCAATTAGCTGACGAAAGAAGGCCCTTGCATCGGTCTGGGTACTGGACTTCTCGAGGAAGGCGAGGTTGGAATCAGCGCCAGCAACAGGAACTTCAAGGGTATGCAACTACTCACGCGACTTGTGGTCTAAGAGGAGCAGTGCTAACTTTCCTCAAGGACGAATGGGCAGCACATTAGCCAAGGCGTACCTGGCCAGCCCCGCAGTCGTCGCCGCTAGCGCGCTCAAGGGCAAGATTGCCGGCCCTGAGTGGTACCAGAAGCCCGATGTCGACAAGCCCATCGTTGGTGAGGGCGTCGGCGACATGACGGCCGACATCGCCAAGAGCATCGAGGATGCCCTGGCTGGTCTGATCTCCCAGGCAGATGGTCTCATCGCGGAATCCGAGAAGGAGATCACCGGCGCCCCTGCAGGAGAGGCTGCTGCTTCTGCTGCTGACGGCGAGGAGGCTCTTACTGAGATTCTCCCCGGCTTCCCCGAGAAGATTGAGGGCGAGATCGTCTTCTGCGACGCTGACAACCTCAACACCGACGGCATTTACCCGGTACGCATTTCCAATCTCCCCCCTCAGCTCTCCAGAGACTAACCCTCGAAACAGGGCAAGTACACTTACCAAGACAACGTGTCGACCGAGAAGATGGCCGAAGTGTGCATGGAGAACTACGACCTGGCCTTCCGCGACGTCGCCAAGGCCGGCGACATCCTCGTCTCCGGACTGAACTTCGGCTCCGGCAGCTCCCGCGAGCAGGCGGCGACCGCCATCCTCGCCAAGGGCATCCCCATGGTCGTCGCCGGCAGCTTCAGCAACATCTTCAGCCGCAACAGCGTCAACAACGCCCTCATGGCCGTCGAGGTGCCCAAGCTCGTCACCAAGCTCCGCGAGGCATTCAACGACGAGAACGACAAGGTCCTCACCCGCCGCACCGGCTGGAAGCTCCTGTGGGACGTGAGGAGGAGCAAGGTCGTCATCACGGAGAAGGACGGCGCCAGCTGGAGCGTCAAGGTCGGCGAGCTGCCCCCCAACGTGCAGGAGATTATCGCCAAGGGCGGCCTCGAGAAGTGGGTCAAGAGCGAGATCGGGCTCTAAAGACCGAGACACAAAAAGCGTAAGAAAAGAAAAGTTGGAATTTATACCATCGAATCTGTTTTTTTTTTGGTACTACAACTGGGATCGCGGGACCTTTGGTTTTTTAAGGTGTAGATATGGGCTCTGAAAAACGTACATGAAAGAACTGGTTTACTGTTTCTGGGAGTACCCGCGATTATCTGTGTCCTGACCGTCGGTGTCGTGGTCACTGAAACGCGTCCAGAAGCCGTACCGCTCGTGATGTCGTTCAGCGTCCACCTCCGGCGCCCCGGACATTGAGCTCCGGCGAAAAGCACCGGGGTCCCCGGCCTCCACATCTCCGCAAGTTCAAGAAACTCAAAAAAACACCCATCTCCGCTCCGCACCGTTCGGCGGCACGTCCCTTCCCTGCTCCCTCTCTCAGTTTGACGTCGAAAGTCAGGTATCGCAGCAAACTCCGCGTATTTTAAGCATGAATCATACGGGATGTGGCGGTGTTATACGATGCGGAGGGATTTATGTCAGACTGCCGAGAACGAGAACGAGGGATGAGGGTGGGATGTTGAGTGACATCTCGCGAGTTCCTATCTGTGATCTCACCGCCGATCCGTAAATCGTTCGATTGACAATTCGGGGAGCCTTCCCGTCTCCTCGTCCTCGCCATTCCATTCGGCGCGCCGTAAAAACGCAGTGAAGGTTTCCTCAGCCCTACGGTGCCTACCCGTCAGCTTAGACCGATGCATTGCGACTCTGCTGAGACTTGGCGTCTGGCGCCGTGGTGTGGTCATTCCCTTGGGATGGGTTTAAATTGCAGTGAACTGCATCACGGCCTCAGTCCATCACATAGTAGCACATCTGGCACACACAGCACGTTCTGGCCAATCAACCATCTCTTTTTCCAAGCCAAAGAGAGACAACCCGCCTCCTACATTGCTTGGACTTTGAATATACACGCCATTCGAATGTTCGCGGGCGTCGGGCCTCGTACTAAGCAGGTGGAAGTGAATAGCAGTAATTGAGTCCACGGTATTTCCCGCGGGGTCCTCTTGAGATACCAAGCCACATGTCTGCACAGGTAGCTTTCATCAGCAGCATCAGAACTCACGATGCACTCTCTCAAAAGTTATGAAAAGCTCATCCCCAAAACATCAGTACATCACAAAACGCCCTGTAAAAATCCCCCAAGTCGACATGTACAGATTCGAAAAGCCCCCAACTTAACTTCTCAGCACAAAACATGCTGAAAGCGAGCGTAGTGGAGAAACGCTGAACGAAGGGGAAGGGGTACAGCTCGGTTTGGGAACGCGAACGCGAGCGTCATCCGAAAACCGAGCAACACGAGAAACGAGGGAACGCAGCCCTCCCGGAAGGAAACGAATACGACGTCAAACCCAAAGCTAAATACGCGGATATGTGCAGGAGTAGTAGATCCGACGAAAATTATAGAGCTTAATGAAGCTTAAAATGTGTTTGTGTGTGTCGTAATACGCGGCTCTAGTTTCCTTGTTCTTTTGTTTGTTGATCATCATCATCAGCTGACGCATCGGAGTCGAGACGAGCCGAGGGGTTGGATATTTCGAGGATGCACGAGAGAGAACACGTCAGATGAACGGCGGCACGGCACATGAGTTCAGCAAAGTTTTTTTTACGATTTTTTTTCATGACGGCGCGTCCAAGATTCCCAGTCCGTCGAAGTCGGGACTCGAGGCTTTATCTGCTGGTGTGGCCTCGTCGTCGCCTGTAGTCTCGACAGACACGACGGCCATGGGTCTCTGGTCGGCTACGAGCGCTCTTCTTTTCGTCTTCCTGAGAAGGACATTATGCCGTTTGCTCTTGACGTGCTTCGTCCAGTCCTGCTCCGTCACGCAGGTCGTCTTGCAGACGTCGCACGTACGTCGGCAGTGCGTGCGCCCCGTCTGGACCGCAGCCTCCCGCAGCACGCCGCCTGCCGTCTCCGATATGCCCGCCGGATCGGGCAGGCTGTCGCCTTCGAGGAATCGGCGCGCGATGTCGACGGCCGGGTCGATCACGTTGGATGACCAGCGGGATATGTCGGTGCTGTCCATGACGAAGAGATGGTCCATCGCACCCGGGTGCTCTTGCAGGAGGGGTACGAGCTTAGTGCGGATCCAGCGCGTTTGGTACTTTGCGTACTGCCGTGTTGAGGTCTTCATGTCTTCGAGACCTGCAGCTTTGAGAGACTCGAGAATGGCGGCGTCATTTGCTTCTTCGGGGTTGTTGAGGGCCTTGAGGTAGGGTGTGAATTCCTTGAAGCCGATCGACTGCCAGATGCCGCGGGTGTAGTCCACCTCCTCACCTATGGCCTCTTTTGCCTGGACGTACTCGTACATGGACTGCGTCTCGTCGTTGAGGCCGGCCGTGAGCATCTTGCCCACCCGGTTATCGAGGCGTTCCTTAAGGACCTCGGGGTCCGAGTACACCCAGAAGAGAAGCGTCTGCCAAGGCCTCGCGCCGTTCTCCGCCATCTTGCGTTGGCGCTGTTCCGCATAGATTTCGGACGCCGGCCGACCGGTTTGGAGATAAATTGCCAGCGACCGCGCGATCTTGCGGCCGTCGTTGGGGTGCCAGCGGTCCGCCATGACGGGGTCGACCTCCCTCAGCTTCGCCAGTATGACCTCGGTTGGTTCGCTCAGGATCGGGAAAGATGCTTCGTCCGGCTCGTCTGTGTCATTTTCGTTCACCTGCTTCTCGATGTCCGTGCGGACGAGGGTGTCTTCGAAGAGCAGCGCATTCGTGTAGTAGTGCGTGCCGCCGACGACGATGGGCAAGTTGCCCCTGCTTCGAATTTCGCGGATGAGCTTGTTCGCTTCGCGCTTGAAGTCATCGACAATCCAAGTGGGTTGGTCGAGACCGATGTGGTCGAGAAGGTGGTGGGGGACGCCGCGGCGCTCTTCGGTTGTGATCTTGTTCGTGATTATGGGCAGACCCTTGTACATTTGCATAGCGTCCCCATTGATGATTTCGCCTTTGAAGCGAGTCGCAAGCTCTACAGCAAGCTTTTGGGGTGTCAGCCTCGATCGCAAGTGCGACGGCTATCGCAGGATCGCATCGAGGAGGTATGCGCCGGGTCTGTGTTGTGCTCACCTCTGATTTTCCAGTTCCAGTCGAGCCCAGGATGACCACCAAAGGGTCTGCGGGCGCATTTCGGGCTGTCATGTTGCCAACAACATTGTGTATGAACCTTCGGCCAAAAATTGACCGAAAGATCATACCAGAGATATCCTGCCTAGAGGTGACTCAGGAGGATCACAGCATTGTTGCCGTGCGTTGTACTTCGTGTCCTATGGCGAGAGTGTTTTGGGTGACTTAATGGTCCAAAATGTGGCATCAGAAGATATCGGAATGCGGCAGAAGGAAAAGTTGGAGTCACAGCCAGCGGGCAGGCACTGGATTGGGCCCGTCACCTCATATTCCCTGCACCGGAGAGACCCCTAGCAGCGGAAAGCACGACCTTAAAAGAGCACTGACTGGACCCCAGGACCTTACCCAGTAAAATTGCATGTTAAAGGACATTGGACAGGTCACGTGCAGCTTGACTCCACCAAATTTTTGGACACATCGACAATTTGGCGTTTTTGAAGCCAGATCGCAGCCGACCCTCTTTTCGCCCCGAGCTCTCTCCTCCTCCCCTTAATAACCTCTCCTTCTCCTCAACACCCATCACCCTCACCCCCTTCGCCACACCTGGAGCCATTGTCGCTCTCTATCTCTCTCTTCTTCTTCCCTTCATCTGGATGATTTAGATCCTTTGTTTTTAGTTTCCTCCCCCCAGTGTAACAGCCCATCATGAGTTCTCGTAAGTTACCAATTCCCTCGACTCCCGAATCGCGTGTCGCATAGCTCCAAAGAGGACACGCGCGCGATATCACGGCCCCTGTCGCGAGACGAATTGCCTCGACATCAACTCAGGACAACCCAATGGCTAACGTACGCGCTTCTTTCCCACAGTACGGTTCCTCGATCTGGTCAAGCCGTTCGTGCCGTTCCTCCCCGAGGTTCAGCAGCCGGAGACCAAGATCCCCTTCAACCAGAAGCTGATGTGGACGGCATTGACCCTCCTCATCTTCCTGGTCATGAGCCAGATGCCCCTGTACGGCATTGTCTCTTCCGACAACTCGGATCCTCTATACTGGCTGCGTATGGTTATGGCGAGTAACCGAGGAACGCTGATGGAGCTGGGTATCACTCCCATTATCTCCTCCGGCATGGTCTTCCAGCTCCTTGCTGGCACCCACATGATCGACGTCAACCTCGACCTCAAGAGCGACCGCGAGCTCTACCAGACCGCCCAGAAGCTCTTCGCCTTCATCCTGTCCGCCGGCACCGCCACTGTCTACGTCTTCACCGGCCTCTACGGACGCCCCTCTGACCTCGGCGCCGGTATCGTCTTCCTGCTCATTCTCCAGCTCTTCGTCGCTGGTATGATCGTCATTCTCCTCGACGAGCTCCTCCAGAAGGGATACGGCCTGGGCTCTGGTATCTCTCTGTTCATCGCCACCAACATCTGCGAGTCCATCATGTGGAAGGCCTTCTCCCCCACGACCATCAACACCGGCCGTGGCCCCGAGTTCGAGGGTGCCGTCATCGCCCTCTTCCACCTGCTCCTCACCTGGCCCAACAAGCAGCGCGCTCTCCAGGAGGCTTTCTACCGCCAGAACCTCCCCAACATCATGAACCTGCTGGCCACCATCGCCGTTTTCGCCGCCGTCATCTACCTCCAGGGCTTCCGCGTCGAGATCCCCGTCAAGTCTTCCCGCCAGCGTGGTGCTCGCGGCTCTTACCCCGTCCGCCTGTTCTACACCTCCAACATGCCCATCATGCTGCAGTCTGCTCTGTCCTCCAACGTCTTCCTCATCAGCCAGATGCTGTACTCCCGCTTCTCCGACAACCTCCTTGTCCGCCTTTTCGGTGTCTGGGAGGCTAAGGACGGCTCCGCCCAGCTCTCCGCCATCTCCGGTCTGGCCTACTACATGTCTCCTCCCTTGAACTTCAAGGACGCCCTCCTCGACCCCATCCACACCATCGTCTACATTGTCTACATGCTGGGTGCCTGCGCCATCTTCTCCAAGACCTGGATTGAGGTTTCCGGCTCCAGCCCCCGCGATGTCGCCAAGCAGCTCAAGGACCAGGGTCTCGTCATGGCTGGTCACCGTGACCAGAGCATGTACAAGGAGCTCAAGCGTATCATCCCCACCGCCGCTGCCTTCGGTGGTGCCTGCATCGGTGCCCTCTCCGTTGCCAGCGACCTCATGGGAGCCCTCGGCTCCGGCACCGGTACCCTCTTGGCTGTCACGTAAGTTTAGGACCCAACTGAACCATTTAAGGTTCAATGCTAACAATTATCCAGCATCATCTACGGCTACTTCGAGATTGCTGCCAAGGAGGGTGACCTGTCCGGTATGAAGGGCATGATTATGGGTTAATGTTACCAGTCAACGAGAACGACATATCCCTGTTCATTATAACGAAGCTTCTTCCTTTGTCCATGCGAGGCTTCCAGTAGCCATTATCAGTGGTGGCTCTCTGTGTAATATCACGGCATACATTTAAAAGTTAGATCGAGGTTTTCTGATTCCCTCGTGAACAAAAAGCAAAGGGTTTCCTGGTTGATGGGCTAAGATGTCATTGGGACAGCTAGGCGAGCTACTCTCGCGCCGGGCCTCGACGAGGATGTCGGGACAAGGGAGAATGCTTGAATCCTCGGCTGGTATGTCGAAGAAGAGAGCTTCCCTTTGTGGTAAGCTCGGAAGGGGGTGTTGTATGTAAGACGATGTATGCGAACAAATCCATTTCACGCGCCCCAGTCTGTTTCTGTCGTGTGTGGTGTACGATACCGTGTATGGAGCGCACTGAGGATGAGACCTCCAGGTATCCCCAGCATGCATGCATGTCTGGCTGAGAAACTAGGACACACCTATCTTCGGTTGACTACCTTACGGTATGAAACGGTTGAAGGAACGCCACGCAAGCCGTCCCGTCCGAAAGGGTCGTCTCGTGCCTACTTCGATGTCTTAAAAGCTCGCGATACGTCCACCATCGTCAAGCCACATGGTCCAGACCAAGTGCCTGAGTCCAAGCATTTCTGCAGCGACAACTATTCAGTGCTATTCACATCCAACAAGCCCACAATCACAAAGGTACTCTGTGCGGCGCTCATCCGAGGCGTGGAATGATATCAGCATCCAGCTGCCTCTCCTTTCCTCACTCTTGTCCGGCGATTATACGAATATATTTATTAGTTGGTTGTTCACTGAGTGAGTGTGATGAAGCTCGATGGCTCTTGCGTGGCTATGACGGGGTCACATCGTCGGGCTTTCGGGGAAGACACTACCAACGAGATGCGGGCTGGGAGAACATCTTGCCGAGCTAGACAGTACAGTGAGGTCAATGGATAGCAATAAGTACTTTCCTCTTGGAATGTGTCCGTCGTATTGGCCTTTCTCACAGCTTCGTATGTTCATGTTTTGGCGCTTGGGTGCTAATCTTGCTGTGACTTTCGACTCACATAAAAAAAACTCGAAGTTCTCTTGAGAACTCTGCCCTTGCGCGGTCTGACAACATCATGATCAGGTCGCCGAGAGATCGTCGTTACCAGATGGCAGTGGCCGTGCGCACCTGCGTTGAAGCCATTGTTGATGGTGATGTCAGTCGTTCCGGCGCCTCCAACCCTTACGTCTTGTCGTGTCTTCAGAAAGGCTCCTCAGGTGAACTCATGCGGCAGTTTGAACTGGACCTTGCCAAAAATGAACAAAAAGAACACTGAACAGTTTTGCTGTCCAGCTGATGATCATGAACTGCCTCGTGGGCGAATCGAACGCCCGATCTCCTCATTACTAGTGAGGCGCTTTACCACTGAGCCAACAAGGCGCTTGTTGATGACTAACGAGAAGACTGAGCAGTTCATGATGCTCCATTGTGGTGGAGTTGACGGTCAGGGGTTGAGGGTTGAGAGAGGGTGGAGTTGATGAAGTGTGGTTGGGGACGAGAACGGGTGGTGGAGGTGGAGCTTTGAGGTTATCGCGAGGGTACCTTAGGCTCGTGGTCTTACTGCATCAGCGGTTTAGACTTGAGACAGGGGTGAGAAAAGTGTCTTGGCTGGTCTGTGTGGCCTCGGATTGGGAGTAAAATGCAGTGAATCTGCTGCTGCCTGAAGAGTCGAGGTGGGGCGTGAGATTTACGATGCAGCCGATCTGTACAGCCTCAGGGTGAGATGAAAGTGCAGTGGATTGCTTTCGCCTCTCAGAGATCGGGGGGCATTTACGTGTGCCACGCAGCGGTCTGTATAGCCTCAGGATGGGATTAAATTGCAGTGAAGATCCACTTTGCCGACTTACCTAACAGTCCACCTCGGCTTACCACAACGGCTGAAGCACCCAAAATGATGATGACATGTGGCGCAGTCCTCGCACCCCTTTATTGGTGAGCGTAAGACCTCTCTACATGAGAATGCATTTAGAATACCCTTGACACTTGGGTGAAAACGGCAATTGTGGGACAACTTCGGGAGACTTACTTGTTGGACTGTCCGGGATGATGTGAGCCTGTGAATTCATCCCGATTGACCTACACTGTTGGACCTGTGAGAGCCACTGGGTTTTCGGCCCACAAAGAGTCTGGCTGGGATGCCCAGGCAGCCTGATTGAGGTTGACATTCTACTGGGCTCTTTATCGATGTTGTTTTTGTCCTTACAACAATGGGATTTGATCTTGGACTTGTGCTGGACATAATGAACGAGACCACGCAGGTTGAAAGAACTTCCTTAAGTGTGTCCGAATAGTTACTAGTAAACAACGCCATTGTCGTAAAACAAAATAGCGAAGGACTGCGGCATTCGAAGAGCATCGTGCTGTTGTACTGTTCTAGGCGGCTATATCTTCTACTCCCGAGCCCAACAGACCGCTGGCCGAATCAACAAACGATACCCTTAGACTTCCATACTTTCATCAAATTATTTACAGCCATTCTATATCTCGCCGAATCTCCTTCATTTTCTATCCAGCTTGTCCTTCGACAGAAATCCAGAGTGAACTGACATCTCGACGACATGGCTACGACAACAGAGGAGCTACTCCAGGAGCTATTGGACCAGAACTCCATCACCGAAGTCCAAAACCTCGCAAAAACAACCACCCCCCTCACAGAAACCTTCAAGAAGCACACGCTAACAATTATCAAGAAACACATCGCCCCAGAAGCCTGGCACGACGCCCTCGCCTGCGTCGACCGCCGCCTCCGGACCAAGAAGCACAGGGCCGCCTTCGACGCAGACCGCCAGAACGGCGCCCTCGCCGACCCCGAGAACGAAACCCACTGGGACCTCGCCGACCTCTGCGACCTCGTCCGGATCGTCGACAGACTCCTCCTCCACGTCGCCGACGTCGGCACCGTCGACGCGCCCGGCCGCGAACACGACGACCTCGAGGCCTGGGAGGCGTCCTGGGAACACCGCCGCCCGGATGTCCCGGACACGGAGGAGTACCACCCCCTCGGCGACGAGCGGTGGCAGGAGAGGGACCACGGTACGGAGCACCCCGAGAACTTCGCGCACGCCTTTGCGCGGCATGTCAGGTATAACGCGAGTAACGACACGATCCTCGGCTACGAGGGCGTTCCCGTCAGCGAGACGACTCGCCCGAGGTTGCAGCGCGCTTTTTTTCGTCTCGAGTTCATGCGTCGCGCGTATTACTCCCGTCCGCTTTTCCCTCGCGGCGCCAAGTGGCAGAGCCGGGACTCCACGTTCGAGAAGGGCGAGGCGCAGGGTCTCGCTGGCGAGACCTTCGAGACGCGGCTGGAGAGGGCGGAGAAGATCTTTAGGGGATGGGGGAAGGACGACTTTGTCGAGATCATATGCGCCTTCAAGGCCACGCTGCACTTGTACGCCGTCCCCGTGAGCGATATGATGGCGCAGTTCGCGGGCCTCGCACACAACGCCACGAACAGCTGGGACGTACGTAGGGCGACGGAGTATCACCGCAAGCACACCACCGAGCTGGAGGGAAACGCGCGGGTGGTCGGCCTGCAGTGGGAACGCAACCCCTTGAACGACGCATCCGTGTTGCCGCTCTGGGGCATCCGACCCGACGCCGAGTTCCGCGACCTCCAGCTGCGGCTCCACGCCGAACAGAGGGACCTCCTACGGTTCAGGATGCGGAGGCTCCTCCCCCTCGGCCGCGGCGAGTTCGACGACCTCGGGTGCACGATCTTCAAGACGGACGTGATCCGCCCGGCGCACGAGACGCGGAGACGAGGGGGGAGGGAGCATGACGTCCTTCCCGAGGCGCTCCCCGACGAGGAGATGTCCAAGTTCTTCCACGCGCTGTGCAGCCTGCCGCTCAAGTTCCTGGATACGTTCATGGACATGTCGACGAAGCGGAAGAACCGGTTCCTGAAGACGACGTACCGCGCCATCGCCCGGGTCAAGGCCTCGCACGCGCCCATGTTCCTGTCGGGGGAGGTACGCGCCTGGATGAGCAAGCCGGCGGACGAGAACGGCGGGCGCCACTGGGACTACGAGGCGAAGCGGCGACTGTTTCCCGAGCTCTCCGTCCGGTACGCCGTGCTGGCGTGCGTGGGAATCACGTACAGGCTCTGGAACCACCCGTATTCTGGGTGGCTCGTCCAACGGGATGCGAATCAGCGGTATGTCTGGTGGTGGGAGAACGTCCCCGTGACGCCCCTCGCGTGGGCGAGGATCCGGTCTGCGATCAAGTACCGGCCGTTCGACATCAACCCGGTCTTCCTCATGAGCGACCGGAGCTGGCAGGCCGTCTGGCGGTCGAGCAGGCGGTACGAGCGACAGTTCTGGACCGGGGTCGAGATGGGGACAGTGCGGTGGGAGGGGTACGGGCATCCCGGGCGGCTGGATCCGAACGAGTGTTACTGCCATGTCGGGGAGGGCTGTGCATTGTGTACGCCGCTGCCTCGGCCGGAGGAGCCTGGTGTCGAGTGGGAGCTTTTCACTGAGGATGATTGGGAGGCGGAGTTTGAGTTGGAGAAGCAGCTACATGCCGGGGTTCGACCGCTGGATGAACTAATGAACTAGACGAAAAGGTAAGTTGGATAGGTCAGAGCTGTGACGATCTCAGATGGTAGGTTTTGAATAACTTGATATCGAAAGGTAAGTTTGGGTGAGTAAGAGGCGATATGGACTCAGCAATAGGGGGGTTTTCTAGAGCTTGAAGTTGAATAAGTTTTGGTCAAATATTTGTTTCTTGGATAATGCGAACAATATGCTCAAACGCTGGCTTAGAAGATCTCTCTATCGTCGTACGCCCTGACGCTCTCCAGGTAGTTCTTGACCTGATTATAATCCTTGCACACTGAAAGAGTATTCATTAGCACCGAACCGTGCGAAGACTGAGACGCAAACTTACCATGCTTAGAATCCCAGCCGTCGGAACCACCGTTGTGGTCCGGGAAGGTCGTCTCGAGACCCTCGAGCGCCATGTCGGCGCTGCACATGATGGTCTCCCTCAGGTAGGAGAAGCAGTGGATCATGTGCCAGTGGTGGTCGTCGGGGATCTCGTGGCCGGACTTGAGGCCCGAGTAGGTCTGGACGACGGCGAACTACGCGAGGGATTAGCATCACAGGTCATACGGGAAACGTGGCAAGGAGCGGCTTGCGTACCAAGCAGTGAAGCTGGTGGGTGACGGAGGTGGTGAAGACGGTCTTCTCGGGCCAGACGATGGGCGTGGGGAGGTCGTGGTACTTGTGCGTGTCGTTGACCCATTGGAAGCCCATTCCAACTGCGTTTCTCATCAGTATTTCATCATCTTTCACAATGACATGAGGTTCTTACTCGGCATAAGCTCATTCCAGTTGTTCAGAACCTCATCGGTAAAGAACTTGGACGTGTCGTTAGGCGCGTACTTGCCCTCGTAGTCCATCTTGAACGTCTTGATCTGCTGGTTGACTATTCCGATCCCGAAAGTCAGTCATCGACACACTCCCCTCAACACTTCAAGCAGCCAAGAGTGCCACTCACAATGTCCGCTAACGCCCGTCATATCGCCTCCAAAGTCCCACAGGTTCGTCGGCGGCTTGTCCATCCTCTCCCTCACCAACAGCCCCAGGATGACGAGCAGCAGTATCGTGTCGACGAACCACCTCGACGAGTTGAGCATGCTCAGGCACCTGTTCCTCCTCTTGGCGGGCCTCTGGAAGTCCCGGGCGTACTTGTCGTCCCCGCCGCCGATGAGCGACTCCTCGACCTCGGTGCTGCTGCGGTCGTCGCGGTCGTGCTCCTCCAGGTGGAGGTTCGAGTACTTGGCGTCTGACATGTCCATCTTGGCTTTGGCTGGCTGACTTGTGAAATCGGATCTACCGTTTTGAGGAAATGAGGGTTTGGTATATTATTCAAGAAAGGGACTGTATTATTCAAGAAAGATGAGAAAAAAGAGGGTCACGATGCCAGACCGAATTGAAGAATGAGTGATGACCAACAAGCAATTGCGCCAGCGCCAAGGAGAAGAAGAAGAGAAAGAAGAGGCGAAGGGAAGAAGCAGCTGCGAGAGAAAGAAATGCCCGGCCCTGATCTTCTTTTGTTCGATGCGTCTCCCTCGAATACAACCAAACCCATAAGGATACCGCCCTCATCCCTTCCTTTTCGCGTCCGTGTCTCGTTCCATCTTGCCAATCGTCTCCGTCCCGTCTCGAAAAAGCAGAGGAGGCGAGTTTGAGGCTGAAGTTTCAGGACCAGGGGCCGGTCATGTCTGGCACCTGATGGGCGTCCTGTCGTCGTCGTCGTCCCGAATGGAGATGTGTAAGCCAGGCTATGTGGTGGTGGTGGTGGCTTCACGGGGAATTTTAGCGAACGCCGGCCAGGGTGAGGGTCACATCACCCACGTTTCACCCACCCCGAAAGCGCCAAGCGGCCCCCGCAACCGCAAAGCGGCGGCGGCAGCTCCTGGTCGGGCGTGTTTCTGGTTGCGTTTTCAATCCGTCCGAAGCTTGCTCTTCTGAGGCGCCCCATTTGTCGATCTCCTTTCCCGTCGTCTCTACTTGCCGCCTTTCCGCCAGTGCAGCAGCAGCAGCCCTTTTCTTCGGACCAGAATCCTGGGATGAAATGTCGTACAAGATGCCCTGTGTTCCCCGTTCTTTTGGAGCCAGTGACGGTACTTTGTACGCGTCTGTCCGGGGAAGAACGATTCTTGCCAACCCTTTTGCCTCTTAGCGTCCGCATCAAGCTTCCCGCTTCCGTTACCTTAATCGTGCATGAACCCGTCTTGGTCTTTGTGAGGATGTTGGTGAGCTGAGTGAGTGAGGCTCGACTTTAATTGAAATAAGCGTTTTTGAGTTAGAGTCTGTTATTGATGTTGATTAAAAACTACACGATGAGTACACTCAGTTAGGCTGCATTGGCTGTCCCTTGTAGTCGATGATGATCGATCCGCCAACGCCAAGGCGCAAATCATCCCGATATGCGCAAGTCGAAGCGATGCTTCTACCATTCAATCCTCTCAATACTGCGTGTGTTCACTCTCCCGAGAAGAAACCTCGCATTCCTCCAACACACTTCATCCTCTCCTGTGCCGCGGTAAGCTGGACTTTGGACCGGCTGTCCGAAGGGTATTTCTTTCTCAGCCCACCATATCCTCCTTGAGCCGCCCAGTTAAAGAAAACCACGAACTCCCCCACAGAACAACCGACTCCGAGCTCCATTCTCAGTCCCGTCGTGGCCCGTGGTTTCCGCATCTGCGCCCACTGAGAGTCGCTCACCGCGAACGGCAGTTCTGTGCGTCTGACCACGTCTGTCGCGAACTTGTCGAGAATCGCCTCCCACGCCTCCTTAGACACCACGTAGCGGTCGAGATAGTCCCACTTGGGCAGCCTCAATAACTGTGTCAGGTGGCTCGCCAGCCGTGAAAGACTGACAAACGGGACGTTGCTTAACAGGAGCGTTGGGTGTAGGTAGGGTTCACGGAAGGCACCGAGGAGGGGAAACTCGCGGCCCGACGCGGGATGCTGGCTGTTGAGCTCGCCGAGGACGAACTGCGGGATGCGATGGGCGGGTAGGCGGCAGAGGTACAAGAAGACGCTGCTCAGCATCTGTCTGCGCTGACCCACCTCCATAGCCGCGCACCGGCGAAAGAATGGAAGGCCAAGAGAGGCGAGGAAGGTCAGGAAGCGGAACATGTCGGGCCAGGCGTTATCCTCGTTGTCCAAATTGAGAAGGCGCCCCTGCTCGGGAAGAATGAGGGCCATATTGTATCGGGAAAAGGCGTAGTCTGGTCCGACTCGGAAGCAGCCTCTCGCGGCCTTCTTCAAGCGCTCTTGTTCTTTCTCGTGGTTTGATAAGGATTCCGAAGACGATGCCATCCGTAGGTCGGCTTCATCCATGGCCAGGTCTTCGGCCTGCGATATAACCTCCTCCCTGAAATCTCGCAGCTCGTTGTTGACCCAGAGAGCGTACTGAGTCCAAAGGACTTCAAAGGCGCCGAATGTGCGTTCGACCTCTGAACGAATATCCTGCAGGCGGGAAATCGTCTCCAGGCCCTCTTTTGTGTACGCATTCGCGTTCGTACTCATCGGGGGTGCTTCTGGACGGCGATGGTCGTTCAGCGAGTTCCGCAGCTGGACCCATTCTGCGTTCCAAATCCGCGCTCGTCGAATATTGTCCCATTGCGTTGCGAAGCCGTGGGTGTGAGTGTCCCGGGGCGTCATGCAATTGACTGGATTCGCGCATAGCACAGGAGTGGCGTCGCCGCTGGAGAAGAGAGGGCAGAGCGGGTTCGAGTAGAACAGCCGACGAAAGAGCTCGAGGCGGAAGAAGGACTCCAACACGCTCGTCTGGAATGCCTCGTCATAGAAATGGTGCCCACTTTCCACCAGGGAGAAACCGACTCCCAGACGGTGATCGCTGTGAGCAAGCGTCAACCATGAGTCCAAGACACGCTCGGAAAAGACGGCGTGTTGGCTCATATACTGACCATCCCAGCCCAATCCCGACTTTTTCGCCTTGTAAACGTAGTCCCTCAAGAGAAGATCAACGGCCCTAAGCAGGTCGAGAAGATCACGGAAACGTTGCAACACACGCGGGTGGGCTGACTTCCTCTCTCCGCCGGTGCTGGTGCGGTACGGGTTGGGGAGTCTGTCGCTGAAAAGCCCCTCCTGGTAGTCTGCGGCAAAGGCCTTGACGCGGGTGCGGAACTGGCGGATATGCTCGCGTTTTCCGCGCTGGGGCGCGTGGATAGTGGCCAGAACGACATTTCTCGCTGATGATGGGACAAGCAGGTTGATGAACCAGCCGATGTCGCGGGCGATGGTGAGCTCGATTTCGGCTGACGACTGAATGAAGGTGAGTCTGTGACTGGCTTCGAGATTTTCGAGAATGTTGTGCAGGATCTCAGGAGGAAGGTTCGGGAAGTGAGTGATGAGAGGCATCGTCGATCGTTGGATGAGGAGTGCAGGGGATGATGCTCAGCTCGATAATGCTCTGCTGGTGATGATCGGACGAGACAAGTAAGAAGATGAGGTTGTACTTGTAGTCTTGGGATGTGTTTTGATGGAAATCACCAAAAGGCTTGAATGCAGTCAACAGGATAGCGGATCCTGAATATTCAGAAGTCGTTGCCTGGGATCTTTTCTGCCTTGTTGTTGTGGTCATTGTGATCTCAAAGAACGTGTCTGGGTAGAAGCTTCCAGTTGGCCAACGACTCAGCAGGCTGAGAATCGTGAATGAGCGACAAAGCTTTGGTTCCTATTTCGTGAGAGCAAGAAAGAAGCCTTCCACTGTTCCGCAACATTCCATCAACCTTGCCCGTCGTTGCGATGCACAGTACCGATGAGTCGACCGAGGACCTCCTTGTTAGCTCCCGCCATCAGTGAAGAAAGCAGCACAGATTGGGAGGATGAGAAACTTTTTGAGAAAATACCGTGCCATGAGGCCGGTATGTGTAAATTACGTGTGTGGGAGCGGCATCTTGCCATCCCTAGAGAATATATATGTTATGTACGGTCGTGCCATCATAAGATCGTCAGATTGGCCGCTTCTGCTGTCGACAAGTCGTGCCAAATCTCCAAAAAGTAAAAACATTAAACATTGAAAGACAAGGGTATCAAGTGGTCTTAACCGGGTTATATCCTCTAAACATGTCGCAAGGGAGGTAGTTGTTTTCGATGAAGGGCGTAGCGGCCTGGAAGCCGACGGCGTCCGGGAAAGCGGCATCGGTGCGGAACGGGCCCAAGTTGGACTTGACAGTTCCACGGACCGGGACCGGCTCGAATGCGCCCTGCGTCAAGGAGGTGTTGAAGAGCCGAATTTGCTGGTCGCAAGCCGAGCCGTTGGCGAAGATGGGCTGGTTGATGATGCTGTCGAACATGGACAGGGTGTACGGGATAGGCTGGTCTGCTGATGCTCGTTGCATCTCGAGAGACATGTAGTTCCCGCCGGCCGAGCCGTTGAAGTACGTGCCACCTTGGGGGAGCGCCCCGTAGGCGTTGCATTCCGGGCCAAATGTGGCAGCGTGTACTTCAGTGCCGTATGCTTGCGAGCCGGTAACTGCAGCAGGATTGCTAGCAGAAATCAATTGCTCCGGAGCCCAGCGGAAGTTTGAAGTGCCGTCGCCGAGCAGATCCAAGAAGGGGAATTCAAATCCAGCTTTCTGTAAGGTGTGTGTAAGTTTGTGACTCTGAGCGGTGTGTGCGGTGAGGGTGAGAACTTACACTGAAGTCGGGTATACCAAAGTCTTGAAACCGGATATCGTGGTCATGTCCAGCCTGAACAACAACAGGGTACATGCCAGCGGGAAAGTCTGGCATCACAGCTCGAAGGTTGTTCTCCAAGATTCCAAAGGGAACCATCTGGCGTGCCGTCGTCATTGGGATCGGGATGATGGCCATCGTGACGTTCAGAACACCCGTGGCGTTGTTCGGGTGCTGGCTCCAGAGGGGATTCGGTTGGTCCACGTTCGTACATGTTGGCAGTGTCACTTGTGCCGCAGTCGTCTGCATCTGAACACCAAAGACAACCAGCAGCGCCGCGATGGAGGCCTGAACGAGGTAGGTAGAGAGCGGCATGTTGAACCAGGAAGATAGACTCTCAGGTGCGTGAAGAGAAACCTTCTTGAGATCCGGGCAAGGCCAGAGGGAAGGAAGGACGGTGACCATCTTTATGAAGCTCTGGAAGTAGAGCTGTGAGGGAGTGTTCGGTGGTGAAACATCCGGAAGCGAAGTTAAAGAATCCTGGCGGTCGATCCGGGAATTATACTCAGCGAGGTTACGGTACCGTCTTTTCAACACCGGTGCCGCGTCGATCAGTGATGGGCAGGCAAATTCCCGAGCACACCGCGGAGTTCGTGGCGGGGTTGATGTAACGACGATCCGTCCTGGAGCCGATAGCAGCAAACAAGGCCCTCCCGAGATGTCGAGGTTGTCTAGGCTGGGCAGCAGCCGGGATAAGAACGGATGCGAGTTTGGCCACGGGGCGTGCCAAACAGCCTTTCAGATTCTGGCAATCTGGGACGACGGACCATGACCGCACGGTTGGGATGAGTTCATGGTTTGTGTCGAGTCTTCGTCTCGAGTGATTGGACTAGACGACGGCGCGGAGTCTTTTTTGGACGGGATAGCCCATGGCTCGGAAACGAAGAACCGAATCCATCGTTCAAGAAGGATGGACGGATGGAGTGGAGGCGGTTGACACGCTTGACAAGGGCCGCAGACTCTGGTGTTCGGGAGGGAGAGAAGCCAGACGCTCGGCTGCAGCCACAGGCTCGGATGGTTGGCGTTCCGGGCGGTTGGGAAGACCAGCGTGATCAGCCATGGACACGGAAGCCCGAAGGACCGGCCGAGCGAGGAATTAAAAATGGTCCGTTCTATCTGTATGTCGCTCGTTTTGGCGCGGAATATTGACCACGCGAGGGATCCAGAGGGACGATCTCTCGATTTTTAGCTTGGAAGCGGGCAGAAGGCTTCTTTCGTTCCAGGTGAGCGGTTGGTGGCTTCAAATGGCCATGTCTTGTTTTTTCAGCCATCGTCATTCCAGGCGGGCGCTTGCGACGGTTGCTGGCATCATGGTGTTGTACAGTGTTCGTCTCTGCATGGCGCGGTAATGGAATGGCAGACTTGAATGACACGCGAATTCGTGGATGCCCTTGGTTTGGTGTTGTTGACAGGCACACCACAGGCGCATGCAATCCAATGACTCAATGAGAGACAGGAAGGGCTTTCGTCCGTCGTCGGAAGGGCTGCAGGTGTCTTGAAGGTTGGTGAAGATCCGAGGTTTCAAGTAGCAACCACCCCAGCAAAACTCGCCGCCGGCGTCATTGGCTTACGGTTTTGGTAGTGGAGAAGTACGTACCGCGGATTTATTAGGTAAGGCGACGCTCGCATCAGCTGGCCTGCCGTCTTGGGAATTCCATCCACTGAAAACACAGCGGACCAGGGGGCTTTCCAGCAGCAACACTGAACGTTGGAACCGGGGCCCTCTTGATCCGGTCTAGCGCGGGGATTGCCGAGCAGCAGGGTCCCGGAACCTCGAGAAATCGGATTCTCAACGGTCGGGCAGAATAATATCTGGAGGTGCAATGGCAGATAGACCGGGCGCACAGCACACAGCATGAGGATGCAACTTAGGATGTTGAAGAATGTAAGGTTGCGATGTTTATTCCCCAGATCATGCAGATACGACGTTGTGCATGAAGCAACATAAACTTAAGATAGTCATTGATTTACATACTACCTTACGTAGAGAGAGGCCTTCGTGGCGGGCCCTTTGGGTCTTTGGTGCAGGCACTATCGTCCGGAACTGAGCTTCCCGGCATGGGCTCATCTCATTTCATCCCATCTCACCGTAAATCAGTACCGCAGTGTAAGCCCGTCTTTGCTGCTTTCCAACGTAGCGGTGTGAGAGCCCAAAAAATTACGTCTTTCTCCCGCGTGTCTTGCGAATCCCTCCAAAGCCAAACTGACAAGTCGAGCAAACCTAAGTCGAAAGTGCTTTTCGGTCCGCCCCTTTTCCATCGTCACCACGAGTCCACGACACCACACAGACACGAACCCAACGTTCCATCCTGCAAACTCACACCCCCCGCATCAGAGTCAAGTCAAACATCCGATCACACCGCAACCCCTGTGGCCACTGGCACGAACCCATCCGCGACACGCTACTACCCCGTGCCGCTCCCAGACTCACACACTTCCGGGCCCCAACTGCCCCGAAACACACACAATGGCCACCGTCGCCGATCAGCCGCCCCCGGCCTATGCCGAAGCGGGCGAGGAGAAGGCCGCCGCCGCAACCGGCCCGCGCAAGACACCCATCCCCTCGCCGGCCCCGTCCTCTTCCACCCCGGCCCTCCCGGCCCTGACGCCGGACCAACAATCCAAGTACGACGGCCTCCTCGCGCAGGCCCGCGCCTGGACCGAGGTGAAGTGCCCGACGGCCGCTCACGCCGACAAGTCCGGCCCCCTGACGGACGGCGAGCGCCAGTGGCTGACGCGCGAGTGCCTTCTCCGGTACCTGCGCGCCACGAAATGGGTCCCCAAGGATGCCGAGAAGCGTCTCCTCGAGACCCTCGCCTGGCGCCGCGAGTACGGCGTCGACGGCCTCACCCCGGAGCACATCTCGCCCGAGAACGAGACGGGCAAGCAGATCATCCTCGGCTTCGACAAGGAGCGCAGGCCGTGCCACTACCTCAACCCGGGCCGCCAGAACACGGACCCGTCGCCGCGCCAGGTCCAGCACCTCGTCTTCATGCTCGAGCGCGTCATCGAGGTCATGCCCGCCGGCCAGGAGAAGCTGGCCCTGCTCATCAACTTCAAGACGTCAAAGAGCCGCGGTAACACGGCCCCGGGCATCGGCCTGGCCCGTGAGGTGTTGCATATTCTCCAGACGCACTACCCGGAGCGTCTGGGCAAGGCTCTCATCATTAATGGTATGTCTTTTTGTCCTTTTATCTGGTTTGGACTGTACTGACACTAGTCTAGTACCATGGGTTGTCAATGGCTTCTTCCGCCTCATCACCCCCTTCATCGACCCCATGACGCGTGACAAGCTCAAGTTCAACGAAGACATGAAGCAGTACGTGCCCGAGGAGCAGCTCTGGACCGAGTTCAGCGAGGGCAAGCTCGAGTTCGAGTACGACCACTCCGTCTACTGGCCCGCCCTGAACGCCATGTGCAAGGAGAAGCGCGATGCCAGGACGGCGCGCTGGGTCTCTGGCGGCAAGCTCATCGGCGAATCCGAGGACTACCTTGGTGGTGCTGCTGAGAAGGGCGTTGGAGCTGAAAGCGCCGAGGCGAAACCCGCTGCTTGAGTCTTTTACTATATCAGATTTCTTTCATCACATATTAGGGTATTTAACATGTATAGACAGAGACGAGCACTATGCGCCAGAGTAATGGGCAGAGGGAGATGAAAAAGATCAGAGTAGACGAATTGTCTTGAAAATTCCAGAGTAATTTATGTTACATATCACCGCTGTCTTCTCATAATATGAATAATTCTTCATCTCTGAAGACTACCTATCAGACGTTGAGGTCGCAGCGGACGTTGATGAACAAGCTCTTATCTTATCGCCGATAAGGCTGCATGTCCTCCACTGCACCGCAGCGTCCAACCGCCACGACAGCTCCCCAAGCCCTGCAGCCTTCCAACGTCACCAAGGCCATCAACCCAAACTGCGACAAACACACAAATGCCACACCCTCCACCCTCATAGCCCGAACACATCGCACAACGGCCACAATGTCAAATCTCCAAACAACAAAGAGCGTCCCGGCCAAAGAGACGCCCGGCCTGCGGTACCCCTCCAACGGGAAGACAATCTACCACCGCCCCCTCAACCGCACAAAAACCTCGGAGCTCAGCCAGGCCAGCTTCGCATACCTCTTTAGCGAAATGGTCTCGTACGCCCAGCGCAACGTCAAGGACATCTCGGAGCTCGAACAACGGTAAAAAAACCCCCGTCTCTCCTCCTCGGTCCCGACGCGCCTCAAAACTAACCAACCCACCCGCCAGTCTAAACGTCCAAGGCCACTCGATAGGCCTCAAGCTCCTCGACCTCCTCCTCTTCCGCGAACCCCCACGCACGCAGGTACGCCCGCTGACGATCATCAACCTGCTGCACTTCATCAAGCAGTCGTGCTGGCAGCACCTCTTCGGGCGGCAGGCCGACCGCCTCGAGAAGTCGGCCGACCCGGCCAAGCCCGACGAGTACATGATCATCGACAACGAGCCGCTCGTCAACGCCTACATCAGCGTCCCGCGCGAGATGTCCCAGCTCAACTGCGCCGCCTTCATGGCCGGCATCGTCGAGGGCATCTGCGACGGCGCCGGGTTCCCCGCCCGCGTCAGCGCGCACAACCTCAAGGACGACAAGGAGATGTGGCTCGGCATGACGGTGTTCCTGGTCAAGTTCCGCCCCGAGGTGCTCGAGAGGGAGGGGTACTTGGGGAAGAGCTAGGTGGTGATGTGATGCGCTGCGTGAGAGTTTGTGAGGAACGGGCTGTTTGAAGGCGTTTTCTTGGGTGGCATGGACGGCGTTTTGGCGATGGCGAGGACTTCATGATGTTGTTTGGTGTGGGCTTCTGCGGTTTTGGATGGGCCATGTGTCACTGGGGCTGTTTATATGAATTGGTCGCGAGAGTAGCATGCTTCTCGTTGATGAATAAAAGTGCTCAATCCCTAGCAATGTGCAGCCTCAGGGGGGCCATCTTCCTGGATGACGATGTATGGTGCTTCCGTCCTTGTTGCGATGACACACTTCCCACTGCAATCCGTACGCCTCCCAAACCAATACCCGGGTATACCATAACGCCAAACCACACCGCCCACAACTTCAAGATGAAGACAGAGCCCTCACCGCGGCATCCGACTGCCACCAGCGCCTCCATTGCTTTTCGCTCCCTTGGGTCCCCGATTCATCAATCCCGACAACCCCAGGTCCTTCCACGCCGCCTCCTTCTGTCGCTGAGTCGCCTTGGCGATACCAAACGCCGCGTGCTGGTCCGGGACCACGTCGTCCTCGTCCTCCGGGTTGATGGGCTGGTGCTGCGGCGGCACGTACACCTCGTCGTCCGGGAGCTTGTCCTTGCAGAAGTCCTCGAAGAGGTCGGCGTGGCGCGCCTGGTGCATGTGCACGTGGGTGTAGCTCGCGTCCTTGTTCTGTCCGCTGTTAGGTATGGCTCAGAGACGATTGGGAGACGGGGAGAATAGCGAACCATTTTGTGCGTAAGTGAGAACCGGGAGAATGACTGTTCCTTGACTGCTTGTTCGTGCGATTGGATGTGTTGAGCAGCTGGCTGGTGAGAGTGCGGGATATCGATGTTGGTGTTGATGTTAAGCTCCGCCCCACCATTCGGCACATGCCGATTCGGGTTCGCAGCACTCACCGCTGCTGGCGCCTGTTCACCGAATCATTGGGCCCCGTCACCGAGCTTCTACACCGAACAACGAACACACCGGGAACTTCAAATCTCCATCCGGCAAGATAGTGGTGCTCAATTTGATTCTAGGAGATTTGGTTTCTAAGAGATTATTGTATTGATGATTACGGTTGTCTTAGGTGGGTATCATGGCTCCCCTTCCGTCGCACTCCTCATCGTCCTCCTCCCGCCCGGCCGGTCTCAGCGTCGGTGTATCCGTCACCGGTCGTGTGTGAAAGTGAGTAATACGCTCCCATTCCAACTACATCCCTGCATAGAACATTTATCTTCACACCGGTCCATCTTTGGCAAGAGGTCAGCGGTGGCTGGAGGATGGTCCTTCTCCGGGGCGCAGATGGAGAACCGGCACGTATTGTAACCTGTGTATATGCACTCGTCTTTGTGGAGAAGGAAAGTACCGTTCGCGATCCAATGTTGTTCGGCATGAGCTCTCGCCTGTCTGCAATCGCGGGGCATGGTTTTATTCGGAATCTGCACGCCAGTGTCAGTGACGAATTACTTCGGGTATGATGGATCACAGGGGGGGGGGGGGGGGGGGGGGGCGAAAAAAAAGACCACAAACCTGGGAATTTTTGTAAGA